>NC_092230.1:2758546-2803546 GCF_036320965.1 Panulirus ornatus | reverse complement strand
CGCCACCACAAACCCACACGCCACCCGTCCCTCTAAGACCCACCTCATAAAGCTAAGCCGCCATATGGTATATGACCACTTGAGACACATCTATGGCAGCTAGGAGCTTGTGGTGGCTCCTGCGGCTGCGGCTGCGGCTGCGGAGGCTGTGGTTAGCCTGGAGTCTCATAGCAACAGTAACCACTCCCGCCGCAGTCCTTCGTACTGCGACTTAAGACCCTCGTCTGTCGCAACCCTGGGTAAAGCTGGCCCCTCTGTCGCAACCCCGAGCAAAGCTGACCCTCTGTCGCAGCCTTGGAAAAAGCCGACCTTCTGTCGCAACCCCAGGCAAAACCGACCCTCTGACGCAGTCCAGGACGAAGCCGACCCCATTAGCACGGTACATCATGGCGGCACAGACTAATCATCACTAATAACATTCTCATATTACATATAATAGTGCCTTGTTACTTGTAATGTAATAACATTACGACATGTAATTATTACATACTAATATTTAGCACGAAAGACTTCAGTGCAATGCCCTGTGCTGTTAGATGTAATGTACAACATTTACATAATCATTTTTGGGGTTTTGTAACTGGTAAAATTTACAACTTACTACAATGACCGGTTCATTATCAGTATCAGTATTATTAGCAAAATCACTGGAATATTCATTTACTTTTGCAAATACTCTCCCTGTCTATCTAAACATGATCACTGATATCATTAAATGAGATATAAGGACATCAGCTCTTACACTCGTAAGGAACCAGGAGTCGCAGATGAGGAAAAAAAAATCTATTCTCAAACAAATGCTCATATTCCACGAACGTACGAGTGGGCCGTTCATACTGAGGCAGACCCCAAGCCTGTTCGACGCTAACTGTACTTCTTAAAAACATCATGGACCATCCACGGGGGAAATTCTACATCTCGCTGCATAGATTAATTAATCAACTAATTACGCATGCTTAACCGGTCGTGGCCTTTAAACACCCTGATTAATCATCATGAAAACGCATTTATCATTTGCTGTGTAATCTGTCTCAATTAATAGTCTAATGGAATAAAATGTTTGTAATCTCAAACTTATGTATAATGGTACGTATTTAAGAATTCATTGTAGAATTTCGGACAAAGGTCCTAGCAAAGATCATGTTTTGGGATGTGTGTAGCTGGTATAGTCAGAAAGCGTTCCTCATGTGAATCATCAACACGTACTAACCGTATGTACTGATCATGTGTTCTTACCGGCCGTAGTCTTTAACAGCCTGATTGATCAACTAGACAATGCAGTTTGGTCCGAGACCTGGTTGTTAAGACAGAGACGAGGCTCCACAATCTACCTGAGGTATATGTAACGAGACGATATCAATAGGAATGACGATGATATTACAAGACACTGGACCAGGGGCTTTCCCTACATTGGTGTCTCAAGGCCCTTCCTACCCTCATCAACTCGACCTAAGACCAAGCTGTGTGTGTGTGTGTGTGTGTGTGTGTGTGTGTGTGTGTGTGTGTGTGTGTGTGTGTGTGTGTGTGTGCGTGTGTGTGTGGTACTCTAATTCATAAATATTCGCACTCCAGCTCAGTGTCGTATGAAATCCATACAGCGTTCAAATCTCCAGCGAATGCTCCTGTGAGCTAACTTACAACGTAGACATCCTTAACAACACCAGAGCTGTATACCTCTATATTCCTGTTCGATATATGATAACGAACCTTATATTCCCTCAGGGTGAACCCCCATACTGACTACACTCCAGTTTAAACCACGGGGACGTGTTTAAATCCTTCCTGAACCACGGTTGGAGAGGTTGAAGACCCCCCTCCCGTTTTCCATTCTTAATGGCCTGGAACAGACCATCACCCACCCGACCCATATTCCAGACCCCTCTCCCAAGGCTCTGGAAGGGTTTTTCCATCTCTGGTCCTTCCCACTTTAGTGACATGACTTCACCCTTCCCACTACAGTGACACGACCTCACCCCAACCAAGGCTGGTTCACCAGACCGTACTCTTGAAGACTTCTCCCTTAGTGCAGGCCGTTAGGGAAAGACGGAATCAACGAATCATACGAAGTGTGATGAAGGTACGACACTTGGCATGAGTATAGCCAGAGCCCTCAGTTCTCATCTCAAGGACAACTTCCTCTATAGCTTGTCAACTTCAAGGGGGCGAACTAACTCTTAGGTCATTATGACAGTCCTCATTATAAAGAATATCATATATCATAAACCATTTTTTCATATAACGTGGTTGAGTACCTAATCTAATGTTCTATTATTTCACTAGCTACATACTTCATGTACGTAAAATGAAGATTACTGCGTCCTGTTTACACAGAGTATAATTAGCTGAAAGTTCCAATATTTGCTATGAAATTAAGCTCTTTCATCTTGAACGTCCTCATTTTCGACATGAATTGAATTCTTATTCGAGTGCTTATCCAAATCCCGAATTCTGATATTTCTAAATCCAGTCAGTTACTTTCCTTTCATTCATCTACACTCAAACCAGTTGTGAATATGTTGTTCATGAGGCGAAGCATTTACCTCGGAGGCTGGTCTTTCTGATCTCAGCCAAATGAATGGCTCTCTACTACCACACTAATTCCCTTCACCTTTTCCGTTCTGAAGACACTACCTCTGTCCTTCCTACTGTCAAAGCAACTTTTCTTCGTTCCCTTTTCTTCCTCTAACTCCACCCTGAACGCCTTTTAAGATTCCCTCGCCCCTCGAGCCACCTTTTGCTATTCCATATCCCTCCCTGCAAATCTCTTTTTCCTGAAGTCCAAAAAAAGTAATTTTCTCTTTGGACACAAACAAGGCTTACGGACCAGATGCCATCCTTTCTCATGTTTTCAAATGTTGTTGTTTGAGCCTAAACCTCCCTGCAACTCAGGAGGAGCGGGCCCTATGCTCTAGGGCGGCCCACCTGTGATGAGGGACCTAAGCACTGGGCCTAGGGGGGTTGGGCTTGTTATCCCACCCGGCCCCCACGAGAGCCAGTCTCCCTTTGATGTCTTCAAAGGAAGGTGCTTCTTGAAGTTGCATCCCAACGTGCTTGCCTGTTTCGCTACATCATAACAACGAACACTTCTCCACGCATGAACACACCTTATGTCAGGGAAAGGTGACCCTTTCTAACCCTTCCAGCTATCGCCCTACTGCACTGACCTTGACCATCCCCAGCCTCACAATCTTTTCTCAACTCCCACTTCCATAAGCCTCTTGGATCCCGAGGTCTTCCCCCTGATCATCAGTCTGGCTTCCGCAAGGCGAGACCCACCGGTGATGTCCTCTCCCACCGTCACTCACGTCTGGTCAGCCTCTCTGAGAGACCCCCTCGGGAACACTGGCGTTGTAGCCCCTGACGTATGGAAAGCCTTTGACGGGGTGTGGCGTCAGAGCCTTATCTCCAAGCTTCCCCCTTTTGGCTTTCCTTCCATCACTTTATTCTACCGTACAAAGCTTTCTCTCAAGGTCATCTACCTCCATAACTGTTAAAAGATTAATCTCTCCCTCCTTCCCTGCCCATCGAAGATGTAGCCCATCTATTCCCCAACAAAATATGCTTAAACGCTTACGACTCGCTGCTGTATTCCTATACTCCTTTCGACTCTACTCCATTTTCCTTCGTTCGATCAACATCTTACCTCTTCGCAACGACCTCTATAAACTCCATTATGGAAGACACACTCGATACAAAAAAAACACTCTAGGACCAACGTGATATTTACTCTATCTTGGATACCCTAGGACGACACACACAGCTGTGCCTAACTTTCAGTAATTGAAAAAGTCCAGTTCAGGAGCCTGCGTTTCTACTCCTCTGAACAGTTGTTGCGAGTGTACAAAGGATCGCTTCGTACTGATCACGCACATCTCGGGAGATCCCTGCTCAACATATTTACTTTACCGAGTCGAGACGAAAGCCATCACAACTTAACAACTCTAGTACTCGACCCACATGGCCTCTCCCGCACTGAGGGTACTCTTTCCCCTCTTCTACAGGTACTACTTCGATCTCTGCTCCTAAGATGTGGCAGCCTACGGTGTCCCCAGCCATGAACTAGGCCAACGTAATGATACTCTGCGAGCCACTGCGTCACTTGGTGGACTGTGAGGCCGTTGGCAACCTAAGTGTGGGCCGTTGCGATGTCTGTTTCTTTCCCTGCAACGCTAAGCTTTGGAACTCTTCATCTCGCCCCCTTTATGAAAGATAAGTTTTCCAATTCCTCTAAAACTCGTTTCTTCTTCTTCTTCTTCTTCTTCTTCTTCTTCTTCTTCTTCTTCTTCTTCTTCTTCTTCTTCTTTTATATCTCTTTAGCCTCTCATGATTTTTTTCCCTTTTTTGTTTCCTTTGAGGCCAAGCGTTGATAAGAACATTCGTTAAGGATCTTTCACACAGACAAACGAAAATAAACACCACATTCTTCACTAACAGAAAACAGCTTGTTCAGTGTACAGGATAATCAAGTAGAGAGCGTCGTTCATACTAGTGACTGGGGAAGGGGAGGGGGGGAATATGGCACGACACGACATCGCAGAGAGAGAGAGAGAGAGAGAGAGAGAGAGAGAGAGAGAGAGAGAGAGAGAGAGAGAGAGAGAGAGAGAGAGAGAGAGAGAGAGAGAATATATGTTTCTGGCTGCCATATTTGATGCCACTGGAAGCCTTTCCAGGGAAAAGGGGGGATGAATATAACACAGCCGGAGGGACGGTAACACATGTCCAACGGGAACTTGGTTAACTCCGAGAGGAAGCGTTTCATATATATATATATTTTTTTTTCTTCCTCAAATGTTCTCGGGGAAAAAAATAAGGGACTTTCGACTCTAACTTTCTACAGACACACACACACACAAAAGAGGGAGGGGGTGATGGTGATGTACGAGTATTCATGTAAGTTATATGTGGACCATAGACTACACAGAGTTTTAAACTTCAAACTAGCGCTGACTTAGGTCGTCTGTAAAGGAAGTCATTATCCGAGAGAGAGAGAGAGAGAGGGGGGGGAAGATTGTGGGTGGAGGGGGGACGTGACCGACCCACACCGTGCATGTTCATCTCCCTCACACGATTTATGGTGATGTGTGTGTGTGTGTGTGTGTGTGTGTGTGTGTGTGTGTGTGTGTGTGTGTATGTCAAGGGTTACGACCACCATGAGAGCTAGATTGGGATGTATTAGGGACGAGTTACACACTGGTACCCAGTGGTGAAGCCTAGTCAGGTACCAGGGACCAAATACAGCAGATGTTGACTCCCTGGAGAAGTCTGCTTGGGTACCAGGAAAGAGGCACACAGGTAACCAGTGACTATGGCCCAGCCAGCCACAAGAGACGAGTTACGCAGGTACCTAGTAGTGAAGTCTAGTATGGTGCCAGAGAGGAGTCACAACACACCTACCCACTCGAGAGGTACAAGGGTACAAGTTACAAACGTACCTGGTACCTTCCCCTCACCACGAACCCCACCATAGCAACCTCTCACCTCTCCGTCCACAACCACAGGTGAAACAGTAGAGCCACGTCATACCAGTGTGACCTGGTACATGACCACAGACCGACCTGGTAAATGAGAACTAGGGCAGACCTCAGCCTGCTTCTCCTCCGCCACTATCCACCTGCTGGACGCTATCAACCTGCTTGGCAGGACGTGTCCAGCGGGAAGATAATCATACACACACTGCTTATAACAACACAGTACCTGCTCATCCACTTACTACACCTCCAGCGCGTACCAGCACTGCCAGCAGGAGGACCACCAGTACGAATGTCTTGGCCTACTAGCCTGATTACTGCTCCTGCTCGCGTATGATAACGGTGATGAACACGGCAGGAAAGAAAGGGGGTTCATATACTGACCATCTAGCTCCCCCACTACTCGGTGGTGCGCAGAACTGAGTGAGCAGAGAAGCCACAGACCAGATCGTACAGCAAGTCGGGGACGGACCAGCACAGTCCAACCACTTGGTCATTTTCTTTATTCTTTGCTTCAGTCACAACAATGTTACGCTCACCACCCATCTCCCACACTCACTTCTTCCCATCTCTCTCTCTCTCTCTCTCTCTCTCTCTCTCTCTCTCTCTCTCTCTCTCTCTCTCTCTCTCTCTCTCTCTCTCTCTCTCTCTCTCTCTCTCTCTCTCTTTCTCTCTCATCCTTCTGACATCTTCCTCGTTCTATCCTCCTTCCTCCACCTGCAATACTGTTATCATCTGTTTCATTTTGTTGATTATTTTCTCTCGTCTTATCGTAGTTCTTCCTTCCTATCTTCCTTACAGATTGATGACTCCCAGTAACGATGACGGAGGAGGAGGAGGAGGAGGAGGAGGAGGAGGAGAGAAGGTTGAGGAAGAGGACCTCCACAGCAGATAAGATACAACCCAGGGTATCATGCGAAGAGTATGGCATGGTATGAGAGGGCTCGAGGTGAGTCCACCGTTATCCATAACATTATCAGATACAAATACACCAGACCCGTTCCTCATACATGAGAGGCCCACAACATACGACTTTACTACACCTGCTGTCTCTGTCATGCCTTAAACCATATGCCAACTTACCTACTACCCCCTTATGGCCCAGCCATCCCTCTACGAACCCCCAATTCCATTCAATTCTCAACTTCATATCTCTCTACTTTTATTTCATCACACACTTACCTAACTTCGTTATTGTCTTTAAACATCACATAACCTATTTCGTCTTCATCAAAATCAAAATAGCTCATTTTACATTTCCGCTCATCCTAATCTCCCCATTTCTTCCTCCCCAATTTTCCCCCATTAGCCATTCCTTCGTCTACGACTTTCGCTTCTCGTATTCCCACATCTCTTACGTCCGTCGCACCCAAAAAAAAAAAAAGGATTTTACGTTTACTCTTTACGTGTAGCGTTTTCCTATATACCTCCTTCCCTGTAATATCCTTTCCTCCGAAGCAGGAGGGGCTGGGATGGGGTAATGGGAGGGGAGGGAAAGGAGGAGAAGAGGAGCGAAGCAGGAGGGGCTGGGATGGGGTAATGGGAGGGGAGGGAAAGGAGGAGAAGAGGAGCGAAGTCGGAGGTTCGTCACCCGCCGCTGGCCACACGTCCATATTCATAACCGCTGCTGCTGCTGCTGCTGCTGCCAGGGGTCCAGCTGTCCACAACCCTCACTGGCTACAGGGGCCGAGAGAGAGAGAGAGAGAGAGAGAGAGAGAGAGAGAGAGAGAGAGAGAGAGAGAGAGAGAGAGAGAGAGAGAGAGAGAGAGAGAGAGAGAGAGAGCCAGGGAGAGAGGCGGGGAGAGAGGGAGTCTGTGGACCAATTCCACTGGTCTCGGCTTCCCTCAGTGTTACGTCATACACAGACAACCCCTCGGCTTCCCTCAGTGTTACGTCATACACCAGACAACCCCTTGGCTTCCCTCAGTGTTACGTCATACACCAGACAACCCCTCGGCTTCCCTCAGTGTTACGTCATACACCAGACAACCCCTCGGCTTCCCTCAGTGTTACGTCATACACCAGACAACCCCTCGGCTTCGAACCTGAGAAGAAAGTGTAGATAAGGGGGTTTCCACATACACCAGGATAGTGAGGCACTCATGTGGGTGTTGTGAGGCAGGACGTTGTGGGCTGCGGGTGCTGGACAATGAGGGAGACAATGAGGCATATTAGTGAGGCACAGGTGAGGGATGGGACACACATGAGGAGGGTGGTAGTGAGGCAAATGGTCTTACATGAGGCTTTAAGCCAGCCAACGTCATGGGGAGTCTGGCGCGCGCGCGTGTGTATCTGTGTGTACAAACAGCCATCAAAATCCCAAAATCAATTTCCACAGGTACATGATCAACCTCGGGACACTAGCGATGGTCACCCGGTTGGCAATGACGCTATTACGACCTTACGGATGAGGGAAACATGCCGGATACGACCTTACGGATGAGGGAAACATGCCGGATACGACCTTACGGATAAGGGAAACATGCCGGATACGACCTTACGGATGAGGGAAACATGCCGGATACGACCTTACGGATGAGGGAAACATGCCGGATACGACCTTACGGATGAGGGAAACATGCCGGATACGACCTTACGGATGAGGGAAACATGCCGGATACGACCTTACGGATGAGGGAAACATGCCGGATACGACCTTACGGATGAGGGAAACATGCCGGATACGACCTTACGGATGAGGGAAACATGCCGGATACGAACTTACGGATGAGGGAAACATGCCGGATACGACCTTACGGATAAGGGAAACATGCCGGATACGACCTTACGGATAAGGGAAACATGCCGGATACGACCTTACGGATGAGGGAAACATGCCGGATACGACCTTACGGATGAGCGAAACATGCCGGATACGACCTTACGGATGAGCGAAACATGCCGGATACGCAGATGAAAATCCCGTAACCCATAAGTGCGCCATGTCGTTGTCTGTGCTGGAGTCTTCCCTGGTCTACTGTACTGATAAGCATTACTTTATCATCAAGATCTATCAGGTGTTTATAACCTACGTCCTCTTTGTTATCACTCAGAGTCTGTATTGACACACACACACACACACACACACACACACACACACACACACACACACACACACACACACAGTATGTTAGGTCTCACTGAAACATAAGAATAAGGTTTGTCTTCATTGAACTACACAAACGTTGCTCTCTCTCTCTCTCTCTCTCTCTCTCTCTCTCTCTCTCTCTCTCTCTCTCTCTCTCTCTCTCTCTCTCTCTCTCTCTCTCGTGGACTTCATTCTACTCCTTATTGCACAACAGATCGTCAGCAACAGTGTGAGAAGAGCCAGCCACCCTGACTTGACTCGCTCCCTTAAGGCTCCCTAGTGAGAGAAGCGGACCACGAAATAAGTCCTTATGGCCTGACGAGTGTAACCATCAATTAGGCAGTTAGTGGCACAGAGGGCCAGACAGGCCCTTCAAGATGAGGATGGAGGTTTATTGGCGGGGGTAATTAACCTACATGAGATTATTCAAACCTTCCAAAAGGCCAGCTGTGCGAGGTTACCATTAGTCGTACGTCATCGCGCTAATTTGGACCTAAATTGTTGCCCCGGGAGATATGTGGCAACTGCTGCCACTGGTGGATACCAATATATATATATATATATATATATATATATATATATATATATATATATATATATATATATATATATATATATATATATATATATATATATATATATATATATATATATCTACACATATATGGATACTTACATATATAGATACATACATGCACATAGACACATATATAAACATGGTCATATATTTCTACTACGGTGAGTCACTCATGGTTACATATAAAAATTCACAATGAATCCATAGTCACATATATGAATACATATTTCACACAAACACAAACACACACACACACACACACACACACCATAAAACAACCAACAAACTCATCAATCCCCCACATACACATCAGCCCATAACAAAACCTGAGACCAACATCGAAAAGTTTTCATAAGAAAGACTTGTGGTAAAAACTTCGTGTTCCTTTATGAATAGAAAGGATGCCCTTAAGACACAGAAAACGGTGACCATGGAAACAGAGAAAGGTTAGGAGTATGGGAATGGCGGTAACCAAGCCCTTTCGATCCCTAATCATTCTTAATAGAAGAACTATCAAACAGGTGATGACGAGTACCAGGAAGAGAAGTTTGATTTGGAACGGAATACACCGTATACCATGTACAGTTGAGGCTTGATACAAATACTGGACTAAGATTGTAAACATCACATCATCGACAGACGAGATCCAAGTCAATATTCCCTTCAGCGTTCTACAGAATACCACCTATAAACACGACTATCAAATGCCACACTTGAAGTAGACGAGTGAGAACTGGCATTCCCTCACGGCAGTAAGATACGAAGAATAAAGTCAGTAAGGTTTCAACTCAGTCCCCGAGATCGCTGGTGGTGGTCAGTGAGGATGTGGACAATGTGGACCCGACACACTTGTACTAAAATCCTTGCCTCCATCCTTGAGCTGGGGGGGAGTTAGGGGTTCCACGGGCTTAACTGTGGCTTCCACCACTCCCAACACCAGCTAGGCTGGCAGAGGACGAGTCTTACTGACGACAGCTACCGCCCAAAAGGCAGGGATGGCGCGCAGCGCTGACCGCTAGGAAATCAAGAGTTAGGAACAACGCGTCGCGTGAGTTATGCGTTGTCAAGTGTTGTACATTGAGTGATTTTGGACTGAAAGCCACTAGGCGACGTGCGGATGAGGCAGAGAGTGTACATTAGCTACCTGGGTCAAAGGAGTGACACTTGATGGCCACTGACCTCACGGCCAACCCCCTAGCCGTCGCTAACCCTCCCGAGGTGTGTGTGTGTGTGTGTGTATGTGTGTGTGTGTTTGTGTGTGTGTGTGTGTGTGTGTGTGTGTGTGTGTGTGTGTGTGTGTGTGTGTGTGTGTTTGTGTGTGTGTGTGTGTGTGTGTGTGTGTGTGTGTGTGTGTGTGTGTGTGCAAGCACCACTGCCAGCAAAGAGATGTCCATATGGAGAACAAGAAGTGTCCGCAAACACTTGACAGCCCGCGTAAATATTGCTCAAAAATCCATTAGAAATGGGTGAGGGGAGAGTCAGTGTGTCGTGCCTCCTTTGTGAGAAAGAAGATCGAAAAAAAACATTGATTTTCAAACCAGTGTTGTTGATGAATCTTATATATAAAATGCTGGAAAAGATAACTTGAAAACAAATTAATGATTTCTTGAAATGAAGAAAGTGTCTGAGAGGCAAAAATACGCAATACATCTTATATATTTTCTATAAGAGAGTGAGCTCTCTTGTAGAGCAAAGAGATTGGATGAGTGGATTGTGTGTTCTCAGACCGTCAGAAGGCATCTGGTACCGTCCCACACCTGACGATGGGTAACGTAGGTCAATTTTCAGGCAGGCAAAAGAAAGAGCTTCCAGAGGACGACCAAGATCATGGAAGGATACAGAGGTCACACATCAGAGGACCCTTCCTGTACATGACTTTGGGGTCGCTAGTGGTGTGCCACAGGGTTCAGTCTTGGGGCCATGGCTCTTCCTGATCCGTGAGACCGACTTAACAAAAGGACTGGCCTCTATCCTAGTGGCGTTTACGGAGGATGCAAGGGGTCATGAAGTAAAGGAATGGTGGAGAATGCAACAACTTGCAGAGGGACCTCGACAGAGGGAAGAGAGTTGGTCTAACGATGAGGATCAACGCAAGTGAATATCACGAGGATGTTTTAATATAACCAAAACGCCTCGATATTACTTCACTCCACATTACGAGGGCTACATCGAGGGAGTCTCTTGTTCGTCCACCTCTGTTACCAGTCCCCCTGGCCCAGCCCAGACTAACCCCAGTCCATCACAATAGCCCCCTTCCCCACCTTGAATAAGAACTGATGAAAAAACAAACAAACCTACCGTGCCATGAACTCCAGATTTCACTGTTGGTTCACAGCACAAACAACAACAAATAAAATCCAGCACGTTTCGGATTTCAACAGGAAATCCTAAAATTAACAAGACAGAATAAAAAAAAACATAATATCCATAACTAAAACGATTACGACCACGTGCGACGTTCACACTGGGGAATATACAGTGGACGACAGTTTACAGTAAACTGGTGCATTCTGGTCCGGTAACACTGTATATTCCTCCTCCTCCACCTTCCCCCTGCCCAATCCTATACTTTGCCCCCTCCCTGCACCCTGTCCCTCCCCCTGCGCCCCTCTCAGCAGGTAATGACACATGTGGCGTGAGGTTCAGCCTAGTACACACACCTGACACTGGTAGGGGCCACGTGTTCCTCTCATCCCCCCTGGCAACACTGCCACAATAGACCACACCGCAACATGACATTTTTTTCCCTTCCCTCCCTTCTTGCCCTCTCATTCCGCGTCCCCCCACCCCACGCTCCTGCTGCTGCTGCTGCCTGCTCCTGTTTTATCACGGATCTTCTCAACCATCACGGTCTGTCTGTCTGTCTGTCTGTCTGTCTGTCTGTTTGTCTGGGCTCAAGTCACAACCACAAATGTTTCCATGAATATGTCTACGTGTACGAGCAGGAAGGAAAACCCATACGGACGTATGTTAGTGACAGGTAGCGCACTAACCCCTCTTAGGGAAGGATGAACAGCTGGGTTGACAGTGGGCCGACTGCCGCAACCAGGATTCGAACCCACGCGCTCTTCCCCCGGGCGGCCCCAGGATGCGTCAGGGTCAACAGGGTGTAATAGGAGCATAGAAGTATCCATGATCCGGCAGGCTAGGGGGGGATAGTAAAACCCACGGGAAGATGTGTAGGAGGTGGGCAGAGGCGTCTCGGGGACAGATCCAGCCACAGGTATATGGAAGGCACACCACGGGGAGAGAGATGGGGAGACGACCCCGGACGACGGAGCTCCCCACCCCACGTCACGCGTCACGCTCCTGCGGGGAGAGAGGCAAGCGAGGGGAAAGAGATATCGTCCGTTTAAGGTATCGTAAGAATGTCACGAACGGCTCGGATTTCCCTTATTCATGCGTGCGTTCGTGTGTGATGCGTCTGTCTGTGTGTTCTCCTGTTTGTCTGTGTCCCAATAACACGGTCACCCTTGCTAAAGCAGCTTTAATGAGCGTACAGTCTCGTCAAAGAACTTCTTACTCCAAAGGAATCTACATTTCCCTGCAACTGGAAGTAGCGCAGCCTAGAGTTGCAAGCAAGTGCCTTTACAATGGTCTTGGGTAACACCAGGACTATGAATTGATGTCCTTTCCAGTCAACTATATTTATCTTCGCCACGATCGCCTTATATCATCAGAAAAGATGACTTAAAACACACCAGAAACACTACAATACTACTTGAGATTAATGGGAGTACTTTAAAACTTATAAAACAGCACTTCTACGGGAAGAAAAATAAAAGGTCGTCTACAGGATTAAAATACCAGGTGGAAAGGCGTACGATCGGGAGAACACAGCTGGCAAATGTAAACAGACGTTAGTTGCTGGTGAGCCAGGCAGCTGTGTCGGGCGTGAACCAGTGGCGCGAGGCCAGGGTCATCCACTCCTTACACTGTATATACACCTTACGTATCTGTGCTGATATACAAGATTTTATATACTACATCCTGGCATTACAGTCTCTTTTATATGAGACTGGATGGACAAGTGAAACACAAAAGACCCGTGTGCACTTTCGTGCATGTTCATTTTCAGATGTGAATACTCGAAAGTGTATTTCCCAGCGTAAGCCAGGTACCCATTTACTGACCAACTCTCAAGGGAGGATGAACAGGTAGGTAAACTATGGGCCAACTAACGCGCCCACGGGTGCATGCATCATAGTCAGTAACGCCAAACACTGCACCACGCAGGCTTGGGAATGAAAACACTTAACTTCTGGACGTCGTAATAAAGATCTTGAAATAAAACTTACTAATCATAAAAGTTCTTCCATTCTATCTATAATACCTGTCCACCTTTCCCACCTTAGCTAGGCAGCGTCGGCAAAAGGTATAAACATGAACAGAGGGTGTAAGAGGTTTAAGGGCAGTACTGCCTCCTGGCTAAGACGTATTCAATTTAATGATCCATAAACGCGGGATCGAATCCCCGTTCAAGGGACGTTTGTACCTGCTGCCCTAGGAGCACCTAAGACCCCACCCCACCCCACCCTCCGCACCCCGGCTGTAACGCACGCACGCACACACACACACATACACGAATACAGACATATGAATGCCTTAGGCGATACACTCTCTCTCTCTCTCTCTCTCTCTCTCTCTCTCTCTCTCTCTCTCTCTCTCTCTCTCTCTCTCTCTCTCTCTCTCTCTCTCAACACTGCCGACTACGAAAAGGGAGACAAAAAAAGCGAGACACATAATATCCCCTAATGACTGGGACCCAGGTGTATACACTGTCATTGGTGGGAGTATGTGAACCATGTGTGTTATGTAGGCCTAGAGAATGTGTGTGTGTGTGTGTGTGTGTGTGTGTGTGTGTGTGTGTGTGTGTGTGTGTGTGTGTGTGTAGGCCTAATGGGGGTGAGCGGTGAGGGGAATGCAGACGAATTTCTCGGATGACAGCACGCGTAATACACACACACACACACACACACACACACACACACACACACACACACGTATGAAAAATACAATCTCACGTATGCAAATACATGGAAGCACTTGCAGGTGTTAGGGGGCCACCGCTTGCAGGTGTTAGAAGTCTGCCTTCGGTGAAGGTGTATTATCGTCAGCGGACAGAAAGGGAGTACCGTCGCGCCGATCTTCTCGCTGCAAAGGAGATCATCATTTCCCTGCTCCTGAATGGAGGGCATCTCTAAACCCCATAAAAAAATGTCCTAAGGTTACATAACATCAACAACAATAATAACGACACATATAATAAAATTAGAAATAATAATAATAATAATAATAATAATAATAATAATAATAATAATAATAATAATAATAACAATAATACGTACATAACATAACAGAGAGAGAGAGCGAGAGAGAGAGAGAGAGAGAGAGAGAGAGAGAGAGAGAGAGAGAGAGAGAGAGAGAGAGAGAGAGAGAGAGAGACCGTGGTTGGTAGCAGAGCCTGTAATAATGTGTGACCCACGCCACAGCTTGTGGCCGCTGCTTAATAACCTCATCAACTGAACTGTTTCTACTCCCTCTCCCTCTCCCAGCAGTCGTGGCGATGTCCCATGAACGAGGCTCCCCCCTCGATTGCAACACGAATTATATCTTCACTACTGTACAGAAAAAGATCTTCACTATGTATCAGACAAGACTGATACACCGGCATCTTACACCCGTGAGACACAAGCTGGCCTAATGTGCCTTGTGGTAACGTAAGTTTCCTTTTAATCACCAGTGCGGCCTGTCTGTCGCCCTGTCAATGAACAACTCAATAGTGATGATGTGGTTGTGAGGGCCACCCCCTTCATCCCACCACCACAACAATCACCACCTTCACTACGGGAGCTTCCACGTATACTGACCTCCCTATGACGAAATGGTCAGTGTTGCGAAAGGTCTAATGGGCTCCCCAGTGCCTCGGTGACACACAGCTACAAGGCTAAGTCAGCCAATCACAACGAATGTCGTCTCAAATGCAGCCAGTATTTGGGGGGGAGAGACTATTACTAAAATAAAGAACAATGTTAAACTAAAACATCATCACTACCACGGGGGATTCATACTGTATTATAACAAAATGAAGCCATATAACAATATTCCAAAACTGTGATTGGCTCTCTTAATTCGTACTCTCACACTTTCGTGAAAGAAGATTTGGTGAAAATTACCATCACGTCGACTACGTCTATTCCGGGTGCCTTCCGGTGTGAGTGTAAACACCATCAGGATTGTAGTGAAAATGAACAGTGATATGAGCAGCGACAGCAGTGAGGACAACATCAGCAGTGACAGATCTGAGGACACCATAAGCATGAGAGCAGTGAGGAACAACAGCAGTTACAGCAGTGAGGACGCCATCAGCAGTGAGAATAACATCAACAGTGAACCTACACCAGTGAAAAACCTGCCCCTCAAGGAAACCTTCAAATTAATTCAGCCATGAGGATGAAAAACTCCCAGTCAAGGGAGTGTAAACTCTTGTAGCAATCGAGGTAAACTTGTTTACTTTTCATCTACAGCCAGAGTAAACCCGGCACTGATGAAAGCTCAGGTATGCATACGTAAACTGCAAGCCTCGTACAAAGTGTACTCAGGGGGTATACCTCGGCCACTACGCTTTGTTGGGGTATACCTCGGTCGCTACACTTTGTGGGGTATACCTAAGCCGCTACACTTTGGGGGGTATACCTCGGCCGCTACACTTTACCAATATACCATGGCCTTACTACACTGCATGAATCGTCCATGTACCGAGTTGTACACATTTCACCATAGCACACTCCACTACACCAAACTACATCATAACACACTTCAAGCTACACCCTGCCTCACTACAGTAAACTTCACAACACCCAGATTCACTACAACACACTCTACTACACCCAGCTTCACTACAACACACTCTACTACACCCAGCTTCACTACAACACACTCTACTACACCCAGCTTCACTACAACACACTCCACTGCACCCAGCTTCACTACAACACACTCTACTACACCCAGCTTCACTGCAACACACTCTACTACACCCAGCTTCACTACAACACACTCTACTACACCCAGCTTCACTACAACACACTCTACTACACCCAGCTTCACTACAACACACTCTACTACACCCAGCTTCACTACAACACACTCTACTACACCCAGCTTCACTATAACACACTCTACTACACCCAGCTTCACTACAACACACTCTACTACACCCAGCTTCACTGACAACACACTCTACTACACCCAGCTTCACTACAACACACTCTACTACACCCAGCTTCACTACAACACACTCCACTACACCCAGCTTCACTACAACACACTCTACTACACCCAGCTTCACTACAACACACTCTACTACACCCAGCTTCACTACAACACACTCCACTACACCCAGCTTCACTACAACACACTCTACTACACCCAGCTTCACTACAACACACTCACTACACCCAGCTTCACTACAACACACTCTACTACACCCAGCTTCACTACAACACACTCCACTACACCCAGCAAGGACGGCGAACAATCTCAGTCTATTATCTATCAGGAAGTGAACACCTCGTGTAATACGGCCCGTCCGTCAGGGGCACATGTGACTAGCAAGCAAGCAGGGAGGTTAGCAACCAGCGCCAGTCACGGGTCCCGAACCCTCGTACTCTCCTCTTTAAAGGGAGAGCCAAGCAATTACACCTCCATTCTACCGGGTCCACACGTCATACACTATTGCCCAGACTGTTGGGGTAGCGTACACGGAGCCTGAATAATTCATATTGATATTGCCTTTTAATGAGAAACTTCAAACCTGGCGACAGCTGATCTGGTATTACCTCAACCACAGCTACGGCTGATCTTGGCTATGGCTATAGACGTGATGCTATCTGTGGTTATAGCCGTGACCATATAGCTAGGACTGTGACCCTACACCTATAGCTGTGACCCCCCTCTACAGTTATGGCTGTGACCCTACAACTATAGCTGTGACCCTAAAGCTAAAGCCGTGACCCCCCCACAGCTATGCCTCCGTGTATTTATATCTCTCCCTACTGATGATATTCCTATGTTTTTATTCCCTGAGCTGTGAGTGAGGGATGTGGGTGGATGGAAATGTCCAGACTCCCCCCTTCCTGGAGTGTATATATGGCTTGGTGCATCCTGTTCTCTAATATGTGTTGGAGGGGCGAGTCAGGACGATTGAAAAGGGGTATGACATGAGGGGGCAAGAGAGTGTCCCAGGGAAATCTATGTGTGTGTGTGTGTGTGTGTGTGTGTGTGTGTGTGTGTGTGTGTGTGTGTGTGTGTGTGTGTGTGTGTGTGTGTGTCTAAATGGAGACAAGTAATGAAGGCACGTGTGTTAAGGAGAGGCCCGAGTGATGGAGAGGTTAATGTGATGGAGAGGATGCGTACCTGGAGGGACTTAGTGTAGTACAGAAGGCAAGTGATGGAGGGACAATCAGTGATGGAGAACACACTCCATCTGTGCCACCCGTCACCTGATCCACTCTAGTTCTAACACAGTCAAAGCAAAAACGTAAGGCACCCGCCAACAGATTTCTAATACCTTTCAATCTCATGTCAATAATCTACATCTTGCTAATCTTCATCACAAAGAAAATCAGATTTCGTTTGCCGTTTACGTCAATGAATACATATGATGGCGACGATTTCCAGCATCATAGCGAGTGATTATGAGTTGTATCATTAAGAAATACGACGGCAGAACGTAATGAGGCTGGGAATACACGACCTAACCTCTACAACCCGAACAGATTAAGAAAAAAAAGAAGACATGAAAGACTAAGTTATGACTGGAGAGTTGGTCTTGCTGTTACACGGGTCAGGTAGCGTCCCCTCCCTTCAGGGGAAGACGAGGGATATCACTTCCTAACCCCCAGAGAGAGCTGGTACCCCCTTACATGGGAAGACAAGGGGTATAGCTCTCTAACCCCCGGAGGGTGCTGGCGTTCCCCCCTTACATGGGGGCCAAGGGTTGTGGGGGGGGGGTTAAATCTGTAACCCCCACTTGAGGATGTGGTACCCAATCCCCTCCTTCAAGAAATAGGCCTACGAAAATTCATTATAGGCCTCGCCTTATGACTGGTTCGTGATATATTGTGGCTTTATGGCTAGATGGGTTTACCTGCTTTACTGCTGAGTGTGTGTGTGTCTTCTATGGGAGGGGTTTCAATACCTTGTGTTTCCTCAGTTGCCTTCAACACTACACAGGAAGCATTAATACCTTGTTTTCCACAGCTGCTATATTGTGTGTGTGTGTTGGCAGGTTGTGTTGTGTGTGTTGGCAGGTTATGCTGTGTGTGTTGGCAGGTTGTGTTGTGTGTGTTGGCAGGTTATGCTGTGTGTGTTGGCAGGATGTGCTGTGTGTGTTGCCAGGTTGTGTTGTTTGTGTTGGCAGGTTGTGTTGGCCCAGTGCCAGCGAACGGCTGGCCGGCCAAACAGACCAACAAATAGGTTTATAGTCTCATAATGTTATTACTTCTTGCCTTACCTGATGGCTCCAACACACGCAACTCTCTCTCTCTCTCTCTCTCTCTCTCTCTCTCTCTCTCTCTCTCTCTCTCTCTCTCTCTCTCTCTCTCTCTCTCTCTCTCTCTCTCTCTCTCTCTCTCTCTCTCACACATACTATATATATATATATATATATATATATATATATATATATATATATATATATATATATATATATATATATATATATATATATATATATATATATTGTGTGTGTGCATGGGTAAACCATGGAAAAGTGTGTGGGGCCTGGAGACGGATAGGGAGCTGTGGTTTCGGTGCATCACACATGACAGCTGGAAAATGGATGCGTAGCGGATGCGGCCTTTTTTTCGTCGGTCCCTGGCGCTACCTCGCTAACGTGAGAAACGGTGGTTAAGAATTAGGGGGGAGGGAGATCAAAATTTATGCATCATTGGGCCTCAACAGACGGAAGCAAGATCCACAGACCCTCCATAATTTGCTGATATGAATATCCGTCTACCATGCATGCCTCGTCCTTGACTTCATCTTCAGCGACCTAAGGAATTCAAAAGACCTATGAGGCGGCTCTCAACCTCCGTTGACTTCGCCAGAGGGGCGCTCTGACCTCGTCAACCATCAAACTGATCATCAATACAGCTATCAACGCTTGGGGGGATGGGGAAGGGGGGGGGGGAGTCTCCATCATGCGACAGTGATTTGAGTCACCCCAGGGCATTCGTCAATCAGCGAGGTTCCCCAGGTCACATATCCACCTCGGAACGGTGGCTCATGCCCCCAGGTCACATACCAATCACGGGACGGAGGTCCCAGGCTCCCCAGGTCACGTACCAATCACACGACACACACGGCCCCCCCCAACATACACATGTTACGGTGGCAAAGATGAGGAACAATCCATCATTTTCCATTCCGCACACAAGGAACGGGTCATATTCCCCTTCACCCAACACCCCTGCCTACTGACCTACACCACTGACCCCTACCCTCAACCCCCCCCCACCCCAAGTCACTCCAATCTGGGCTAAAACAAAAACAGCGCCACTGCTCTGGCCAACGACCGACCGCTCTGGCCAACGACGAATCATCGGTCTGGCCAACCAATCATCGCTTTGGCCAACCAACCATCGGCCAGGCCAACGAAAGGCTGTAGCACGATTCTAAACTCCCAATCTCCATACAATGAGACAGAAGGGAAATATGGAAGACAAGGCTAAGGGGAAACTAAATTTACCAGTACTTGAGGGATGGCTGAAGAAGGTCTGCGGCGAGAGGAGGAGGAGGATGAGGAGGAGGAGGAGGAGGAGGAGGAGGAAGGAAGGAAGACTTTGCTTCCAGCAAGATCTACTACTACGGGGAGGTGCAGGCCACCCTCTTCCCTTCGCCCCTGCGGCCCTTCCTCCAAACAGACAACACAAGAGAGACGGAGGTTCGACACCAAGACTCGCTCTCGACTCCCAGTCAGAACCAAGTGAGGGAATCCCCAAAGATGCATCGTAAGTGCTTTGGTAAAAAAAAAAAAAAAAAAAAAAAAACATAAACACACAGACATTCTTTTCGGTCCTCGATATAGCATCAAAACTTTGGGTACCGAGCATGTACAAGGTGAGGGGTCCCACACCTGCTTCCCTAAAACGTTGAAAATATATAAACCGTCAATATATGAAGAGAAGGCCAGTATCACGAGCACATAAATGCTACCGCCATGGTAACAAAAGCTGAAAAATCTATTGGACAATTCCAAATGACTCCAATAAATTGGCGGGGCGCTCAATCCTGCGGTAATGGTGACCGAATACAATGGTAGTGAGTTGTGGGGAAATACACTGAGATGAGTGAGGTAAGTGATGGTGAGGTGTGGTGGAGGGGTTGGTGGAGGGGCAGTAAGGCGCTGTGGTGGGTGTAGCAGTGACGTGCACCACTGTGATGGGTGATTTAACACAACGGTACGATCCTTGAGCACGACGGTGCGAGCTGATGGTGATGGTAATGGTGCAGCAGATATTGATGGTGATGGTAATGGTGCAAATGGTTGAGCAGATATTGATAGTGATGGTAATGATGCAGTAGATATGGTGTTATCTTTATGGCGTAACCAATACAGTTACCTTGGAGTGGTCACCAGGGACTATCTACCCCCTACTATTGGGCTAGACCCGGGCTGGGTCCAGGTTGGTGGGTTTGGGTGTTTGGTGGACCCAGATGTTGGAAGCGGCAGGCATCCCTCACTGAGGCCCACACAACCATGGCTGGTGTGGTCCACTTTGTAGGTGCAGTGCACTCTTGAACTTGTCTACCGTGCACCATGTTTCTGATGATGGTACATGGCAAGGTGGTGAAGACTCTTGGGCCCCGGCGGGCGGGTTTAAGGTGTTCTCTCTTGTCGTCCATATGACACACACGGATTTCAGAGGTGGTATTGTACACAGTCTTCCATGAGTGTCGTGCCAGTAACATGTTGTTTACCAGTGTAAGTTGGGAACCAGACCTTCCAGGATTTTCCAGGTATGGATGAGTGATCCACCTCACCCGTCTGTGCTCCAGGGAGTACAGACACCCTCAGTGATTCCAGCCATTCCCAGCAGCTCAGGTGTCTGAACACTTTCCAGTTGTCTCCCGCCTTGGTAGGGCGAGGCCGGTGTTCGTAATGATCATGGTGCAGCGAGTATGGTGATCATGATGATGGTGTCGTGAGTGAACACGCCAACGAGAGGAACATTGTCATGACGAAGCTCATGCGTGAGAACGGCCGCCAGGTCCTGGTGAGTGCGTTGTCTCTCTCTCTCTCTCTCTCTCTCTCTCTCTCTCTCTCTCTCTCTCTCTCTCTCTCTCTCTCTCTCTCTCTCTCTCTCTGCATATAGAGTAAAGGGGTTCTGGCGTCCATAAGTTTTTTCTAAGCCGTAGCTTAAATAAAAAAAAAGAAAAGTTTGACGATCGTTCTCTCTAATGACCCTAGTTCTACCTAAAGAAAGAAAGAGCTAACTTACTATATCTGTACAAACCAAACGTCCTGTAACTCCTGTGCTAGAAAAGCTTGTCTCCAGCTCAAGCTGTTACATATCCATCATCCCCCCCTCCCCCTCCTTTTTTTTTCCAGTGGTGAGGGAGTGGGGGGAGGGAGGGAGGGAGGGAGGGAGGGGGGAGAATATTTCGTATCCTTTGAGAGCATCGTCCACAACTTCGTTATGTTTCGTCACGAAAGAAAAGTTTTGCCAGATATGATTTACGAACTTTCGGCCCCGGTTTTACTCTGAAGAACCTGAGCAATGACCGTACCTCACTGAACACGACGGTACGACCATTGAACACGATGGTACGATCATTGAACACGACGGTACGATCCTTGAACACGACGGTACGATCCTTCAACACGACCTTACGACCCTTGAACACGATGGTACGACCCTTGAGCACGACGGTACGATCCATGAGCACGACAGTACGACCCTTGAGCACGACGACACGACCCTTGAACACGACGGTACGACCCTTGAACACGACGGTACGACTCTTTGAAACACGACGATGAGACAATCGATGAAAATAAAGTCTGACAAGGAATACTAGGGTGCAGTGAAGTGGGGTGAAGCCAAAGCCAAGGTGGGGAAGCCAGACAGCAGCTAGGGTGAGAGAAGGGGAGGTACAGCCAGGGTGGGGAAGCTAGACAGTAGCTAGCAGGGTGAGGGAGGGGAAGGTACAGCCAGGGTGGGGAAGCCAGACAGCAGCTAGGGTGAGAGAAGGGAAGGTACAGCCAGGGTGGAGAAGGCAGACAGCAGCTAGTAGGGTGAGGGAGGGGAAGGTACAGCCAGGGTGGAGAAGCCACACAGCAGCTAGTAGGGTGAGGGAGGGGAAGGTACAGCCAGGGTGGAGAAGCCAGACAGTAGCTAGCAGGGTGAGGGAAGGGAAGGTACAGCCAGGGTGGAGAAGCCAGACAGTAGCTAGCAGGGTGAGGGAAGGGAAGGTACAGCCAGGGTGGAGAAGCCAGACAGTAGCTAGCAGGGTGAGGGAGGGGCAGGTACAGTATCTTCCCTTTAACAACAAGGTAAGGACCCACGCCCCACGTCCCACACTATATCTACGCCACGATCTCTTACTGGGCGATCGTTCACACTCACACTACTACTACGTCTACTACTACTACTACGTCTACTACTACTACTACGTCTACTACTACTACGTCTACTACTACTACTAAGTCTACTACTACTACGTCTACCACTACTGCTACTACTACTACTAATATCGCTACTACTACTACTACTACTACTACTACTACTACTACTACTACTACTACTACTACTACTACTACTACTACTACTACTACTACTACTACTACTACTACTACTACTACAACTACTACTACTAATGCTGCTGCTGCTACTACTACCACTACAACTACTTTTAGTACTACTACTTTCACTACTAATAATAATACTATTGCTTTGGTGTTGATCGATAAGTTAGTATTTTCAATGTGCGTATGGCTCATGGTGAGGTGTCTGAGGACTAGAGGAATGCTTGTATCGTCCCAGTGTATATATGCAAGGGGGGAAGGACACAAGTGAAAGTTCAAAGGTGTCCACACTTCCCTGCAACTGGAAGTAACGCAGCCTTGGACAGCAGACGCCTCTGGAAAAAAAGTCCTATGTAAAACCAAGACTCTTACTTAAAAACTTTCTGATGTATATATATATATATATATATATATATATATATATATATATATATATATATATATATATATATATATATATATATACTCTATTTTCCAGAGCAGTGTAATGGAAAATGGTGAAATATTCAGTTTATATAGCGTTATAATACATAAAAGATATGCCAAGTAAAATTAATTAAAAACATGCATACAAATTTTTATTTAATGTTTGCAAAATTTTAATGAAATATCGGTCCTCCCGTATCATAATGCGCTAGTATGACGCGTACAAAGCGAAAAAAAAAAAAAAAAAAAATATATATATATATATATATATATATATATATATATATATATATATATATATATATATATATATATATATATATATATATATACGTTACGACTATGCATAAACGTATCTATATATTGGAGATTACAACCACTCCAATTGTCAAATCATTCCACGTGTTAACAATCCTGTTCAAGATGAAGTACTTCGCCTCGTCTGAGGTAAGAAAATAACTACGTTTGTTCCTGCCGTTGTATCTATTACGACGAGCGACATTAAGACGAATCCAGCCTTAAGCAGCATGATGGGTCGAGATCATCACCAACGTTGCTCATCTTGAACATGTGTTGGACCACCTCCTGACCTTCTCTTTCCTAAGGTAAATAAATCTAAGTCGTTCACTGGGTTCCCACAGGATTGATCTCTTAGATTAGGGAGTCACAGTGGTATCCCGGCGCTGTCCGTACTCCCTTCATTCTATCTGTGTCTTCCTCTATTTTTAAAGTAAGATGATCAAAATGAACACAATATTCAATATGAGGACGCACGAATGAATTGTGAGGAGTGAGGAATCAAAATGTAAAAGCCCCAACAGTGGATCCAAGAATTTTGTTTGTCCCTTTCACTGCTTCTTTGTGCTGCTCACTTGGTTTCAGGACACCAGAAATTATTCTCGCCTAGGTTTTTTTTTTTCCCTCATTTATCTTTTGTTGCTCGACAGAAATGCTGTAGGTTGCCATCTCCTTCGTGCTCCTGGTGTGTAAACCTTTACATTTATCGATTCATAAAATTCATTTGACATCTGTGTGAGTGACCACTGCCCATCGACTTAAAGCTGGACATGTTCAGGTTAAGGTGCAGCTTTATATTCCAGCTTAGTAATCGTCTGCGAATTTCAGTACCTTACGATGCAGCCAATAACCATCATCATCAATACATATATCAGAAAGAGAACAGGTCCCAAGACTGATCCCTGTGGCACCCCACTTCTTACCTCTTACCATTCTGGGACTTGACCATTAATTACTACATCTCGTTTACAGTCGGTCAACGTATTTCCAAACTAGTGAGGTACAACCTTCATCTATCTATCTATATATCTATCTATCTATCTGTCTATCTATCATATACATGACAATCTGTTAAGAGTTAGTGACATAATCGAATGGAATAACACTATCAGAAGGGGTTTCATTTTCCAGCAGGAGCGAGAGAGGACACAGCTAAAGCCTGGGGGGTAGAGGCGGGTCGTGTCTCGCCAGGTGACGGAGGCAAACCCACCCTGTCAATTCACCATCTGCCGACCCGCTGATGTTATCCGATCCTTCCCCTCCACCATCTGATGAAACTATATGGCTAGCCTCTCTCTCTCTCTCTCTCTCTCTCTCTCTCTCTCTCTCTCTCTCTCTCTCTCTCTCTCTCTCTGGCAAAAAAAAAATAGTACGCGCTAGGGGGGGGAGACTCATCATAAATTCCGGCCCAGCTTTCATACACAAGTTTTGCTTCTGGTTGCTATGCATCATTCATCCCCTCCCCCACCCCCTTCTCTCTCTCTCTCTCTCTCTCTCTCTCTCTCTCTCTCTCTCTCTCTCTCTCTCTCTCTCTCTCTCTCTCTCTCTCTCTCTCATCCGGCAGCTCACCAGAGCCACCAACCCCCGTCATCCGCCCCTCATCTTTAACCCATTCAATATCTTCGCCAGCCTCCCGGGCTACACGCCTGAAAAAAAAAAGAATTGAATACAAATACAGGGATTCAAAAAGACATTACTGTACCTTTATATACGGGCACCTGAACCATTCAGTCCCTCCCTTGTGTATCTACCTCTCTACCTTAATCTACTTGATCTCCCTACAGTGCTAACCTAAATACAGGACCATTTTACCTATCCTCTTACCCAGCTCCCTCACTTATTGCCCCAGCCAGATTACCTTAATGTGTTCTCACGACCTGATGCCTACTACTTACCTACCTACCTACCTACCTACCTATCTCCTCCCTCATCGAAATACTTGCCTTATTACTTACCTAAACATCTCCCTTCCTACTTAACCCGGGCGTTGTCCATACTTCCCAGAAGCTGTGAAGTGCCACATTATAACAATATCTGCCATTTCGCTCACACTGAAAGACAGCTTTATGAGTGTCTGAAGTGAGTGTCCTCTCTCTCTCTCTCTCTCTCTCTCTCTCTCACACACACCACACGTCCATCTCGGATCATCATTCCCACCGCCACATTTCGGTCTGGGGGGAAGAGCCGCTGCTGGCCCGCCGATCACCCAGGCTGTTTGTGGACGCAGACCGGCCCTAAAAACATAGTTAGCAGCCAGGCTGATCTAAGACACACACGCACGCATGGTCTCCGAGATGGCTGGACACCTTCCCTGCGCCAGGCCACGGGTCGTGTGTCATGATATGTGGCCCGTTGTCCCTCAGGTACAGTAAGGGTTTAACTCAGGTCCAGTACCGCGAGATGGACCCACGTCTTCACCTGCTGAGTGATGTCCTTGAGGCTCACACACACACACACACACACACACACACACACACACACACACACACACACACACACACACACACACACACACGTCACTCCTCCCTGACGGCCAGGAGTGTGGCAGTGTTTGGCTTTTCCGGAACTCAAGGTTTCCACCAACGCTCATCAGGAAAGACAACTTTCCTCTGATTGCCCGTCATTTCCAGGTTTCCCCTCCCCCATTCCTTTCAACCCCCCCCCCCCAATTTCCATGAATTTTAAGGCTGGGAGATTGTTATTGACGGGGCATGAGTGTCTGTCTATGTGTCTGTCAGTCTGTCTATCTGTTAAAGTTCAGCTATGTTTTTTTCCTCTCTCTTTTTTTCTGTATATCTATGTCAGGATATTTTTGTGTTTGACTATATTCTCTCTCTCTCTCTCTCTCTCTCTCTCTCTCTCTCTCTCTCTCTCTCTCTCTCTCTCTCTCTCTCTCTCTCTCTCTCTCTCTCTCTCCATTCGTTCACCTTGTCTCTTCTCCCTTCCCCGTTCCTCTTTCCTATACCCCCCCCCCACCCTCCACTTCACTTTTTTTTCCATTTCCATCCCTCTGCTGTACACACACACACACACACACACACACACACACACACACACACACCTTCAGTTTGCCTCACTCTTGGGACAAGTCATGTCAGCATTACCTTTTATCATCTCTCCTGGAAGACGACAGGATCACAACTTTTCCCAAACGTCTTTTATTCTTTGAGTTGTTCTGTCGGTGAGGTTTGAATGTCCAAAGTCCCTCCCCGGGGCTCGAGTGCGTGAGCAAGATGTCAGCTGGTTTCTCGAAGCGTTGGCCTGAAGTACGGTTACCTGACAGACTCAGTCAGGGACGGGTCCTGGGCCTGTGGGAGGATTATGACGGGGCGTCCTGGAAGTGTGTCTGTCGCCTCACTAAAGCTAAGGCCTGCGACAGGCCCAGCCAGGATAAAGGCTCGTGATCAAGCCCGAGTTAAACCGAGGGGTGGACCTGTGATGGTGTGGGTGAAGGACACATAGCTGGGGGTAGGTGGAGGCCAGCATGGGGCGTACAGTGGGTACAATACATGGACATAGGAGGGTGACAGGTGGACCTGTGATGGTGTGGGTGAAGGACACATAGCTGGGGGTAGGTGGAGGCCAGCATGGGGCGTACAGTGGGTACAATACATGGACATAGGAGGGGAACAGGTGGACCTGTGATGGTGTGGGTGAAGGACACACAGCTGGGGGTAGGTGGAGGCCAGTATGGGGCGTACAGTGGGTATAATACATGGACAGGTGGGCACCGGGTAGGCCCAGTGAACCTGAGGGCCGCCAATGTTAAGTTCTAACCACAAGAAGAATCATCGTCAGCGCCTTCTCCAGGCATCACAGTAACTTCAAGACCATACACCCGCGCCCTCACTGCTTGCACGTCCCTTTCCAGGGAAGGAAACATGAAGGGTTCTCCAGTGTAGCCTTGTATTGGCCTTTGTTCATCGCTCGTTTCCAGGATTTTCCTTCAGTTTTTAATTCCCGGTTTCAATGACACGTCCTAGCCTTTCTCTCCTCTGGGACAGGGAGAGGTGGGGGTAAGGGTGGGAGAGGAGAGTGGGGCTGGGAGAGGGCTAGATGTTCACGTCCCAGAACGTTGCTGTTCGTCTTTATTTTCATCTCAGCGTTCTGAGTTCATTTGTTCAGTCGCTGCACACGCCCGGACGGCGGCCGTGTTTCCTGATTATGTTCAAGGTGTGTGTGTGTGTGTGTGTGTGTGTGTGTGTGTGTGTGTGTGTGTGTGTGTGTGTGTGTGTGTGTGTGAATATCGATTTGGTTTGTGCGGGTGTTCCTTGGAGAGACACCTGGGGAATATTACGAACCAGTCCCTCCTAAACGAACAGCACGAACCATGGAGATTGACTGGGGAGGAGAAATCAGGTGTGTGTGTGTCACCCCCTGCGTCTGTCAGTAGCTGTGTCTTACGCCCTCATACCTCTGTATAGATGAAGACAGACAGACAGACGGGTGAAAACACACACACACACACACACACACACACACACACACACACACACACACACACACACACACACACACAAGGACAACCTGGCGAACGGGATAGATATTGCCAAGGTCATCACTACCACATATGGCCCTCATCCCACCAACACCACACACCTCACCACCACAGATGCCACTACAACATCCCGCCGCCCCCCTCTATCTATCTATCTATCTATCTATCTATATCTATCGAGCCAGTCAACATGATGTCCTGCGTCATAAAAGTCCTTGAAAGGTTAATAAAAGGACATATACTGAGGCATCTCTGTCCGTGAGTGGAGCCTTCACCATGACAACGACTCCAGACAAAGGACGGTCATCATGGACGCGTACCGATAGACAGAGAGAGAGAGAGAGAGAGAGAGAGAGAGAGAGAGAGAGAGAGAGAGAGAGAGAGAGAGAGAGAGAGAGAGAGAGAGAGTGTGTGTGTACCGGAACCCATTCACAGGTTCTTCCCCGGTAGCGTCCACGCTCTCCTAACGTAACGGAAGACGAACGGACGCTGTTCTACAGCGCCCGTCTACGGAGGCGTATGAGGGAGAGACGAGCGATTGACGAAACGCGCCACTTGCAGGTAAAGGAGATGAGAGAGGATGAGAAACGAACATCGAAGATCCAGGAGTCATCATGAATCTATAATCCGTAGCAACATATCGATGAGATACGGGCCTGGTAGTGAGTGGCATGATTATGAGAACCTATTCAAAACGAGATAAAGAAAAGTACTGAACAATTTTCAAGTTAAATTCTTGCTCTGTTGTATGGTCATCAACTGACTACTAGGTGGTGATGAAGAACTTAGAAGGAGATTTTACAAACATTTCACAAGCAACAAATGGGGCATGGAACGTGTGACCTATCATGAGATGTCAAATAAACACAAACTCTACAGCTCAGACACATGAGAAAGACACGATGTGTTCAGTCTGAAGTCTGAAAGACGTTCTTACCACGAAAGAAAAAGTGAGTCACTGAGTCTGGTTCCCTGAAACAAGATATGAAAAAAACCAACTTTACAAGAGCCAAGCGGGAAAAGAAAATGTCAGGATTATCCAATGAAACTTTAGATACGAAATCCGCGCACACAGCACAGAAACATTCAAAAGAAGCCGTGACGTGTGGCTAAAGACACTTCCAGATGAGCCCGGGGGTTGACGGTTATACAACGTGTGAGGCGTGGCACAGAGAGGAACACACGGGGTAAACAAACGAGATGTGAAGTGTGACCGCTCCACGCGCCAACCCTAGCCCCTACTAGCCCCTAGCCCCGCCTAATGGCAAAATCTCGTCGTAGGTAGATAGGTAGGTAGAGAGGAATTCCTCTCTCTCTCTCTCTCTCTCTCTCTCTCTCTCTCTCTCTCTCTCTCTCTCTCTCTCTCTCTCTCTCTCTCTCTCTCTCTCTCTCTCTCTCTCCCAGCACTGAGCCAGCAGCAGCAGCAGCGGTCGTCACAGCATGATGAGTCGTCGTCGTCCAGCGGCCCTCCCCCCCCCCCCCCTCACCCCATGCCACTCCCCTGTCACATTTGGAAATATCCCACCCCGACAGCCATGACACCTCCCCCCTCCCCCCACACCACCACCATCATTAAACAAGGGGCGTCTATCCGGTGGCTGTATACGGTCGTCAGTGAACGACCCTTAGGACCAGGAATGGAGGACGTCCTGTTCAGGGTCGTCTTCAGGTCTGTGCTGTTCAGCAGTCTCTCGTGACGTAGAGTGACGCGGTGACGACGCGTAAGGACGCGGTTATCGTGCACCACATCAGACCAACAGACAGGGAATACGACCTTAACAGACCAACAGACACGATGAACATTCCTCAATAGACCAACAGACAGGAAATTCATTCCCAACAGACCAACAGACATGAAGTACATTCCTCAACAGACCAACAGACACGAAATACATACCTTAACAGACCAACAGACACGAAATACGTTCCTCAACAGACCAGAGCGACTGGGGCACAGACCGAGCTGCGGGGTTTGAGTGCTATCCATGAAACCAGCAGGACACATATTATGCAGATTGAATCCTTATTTACATAAAGCTAACTTCTAGCAATCAAGAAAAAGGAGGGAAAACAGCCGGGTTGTGTAACTGATATACTGACGCAATAATGTAGATGGCGCGTCCAAGAACGCGTCTCTCATAGGGTAGAGAGGCAGTTCCTCCCGTCTACCACCGATGGCTCACCACACAGCTGTCTATCTGCCACAGCACGAAGCATCCGTCTACCAGGCAACTGTCTATCTACCACAGCACGAAGCTTCAGGTTGACAAAGAGAGAGAGAGAGAGAGAGAGAGAGAGAGAGAGAGAGAGAGAGAGAGAGAGAGAGAGAGAGAGAGAGAGAGAGAGAGAGAGAGAGAGAGACAGACAGACAGACAGACAGACAGAGAGGAGTACAGAGGAGAGCTACCAGGATGACTCCCGGCCTGAGAGACTGAAAGTCTCTAGCGTGGGAGAGACATGACACACACACACACACACACACATACACACACACGCGCGCACGCACAGGAAACAAAGATGAGGCGCGGGAGAGTGAACGTACACACGAGGGATGAGGCAGAGAAAGTGTGAGTGAAAGCAGAAGACACACATTAAGAGTGAAAACACAGCTCTGACCGAGATTACTTGACTTAATTACTTATTCAAGTACTTACGAGGAGGTTCGAGGAGGCTGGCGCGTACCGCTCAACGCAGGGTAATCTAGGGTTAAGAGAACAAGTCGTGTGTGAGTTAGGTGCTGTCAAGTGTTATGTGTGAGATGGGGAGATTGTATGTCTTGTGGACTGAAGGCCACCAGCAGCCCACGCGAGGGGTGAGGCATAGAGAAATGACTGCTGCGTGGGGCAAAGGAGTGACACCTGACAGGCTCAGAAGTATTGGCTCACTGCGCCAGCTGTCACTGACCTTCCCAATACCCAGGCGGGTTGTGTGGTAATATACCTTCCTGGTCGGTGGCTCCCCACCCCCTACTGCCTAACAATAGAGAGAAGGTTATACTTACGTTATACTTACGTTATACTTATGTTATATTTGTGGCGAGACTGTGCCAAACGGCAGGGCTAGCGAGAAGAAGCCAGCGCTCAACCATCGGGGAAAAGAAAATGAAAGGTATTTACCCTCGCCAGACTTCCCAAACAAACCTTACGCCACACACTGGGTGGCTCAACCCCCAGCAACCCGTCCCTCTCCATACAAGACCATCCAAGCCAACTGGAGGGAAACAGACACTCGACCAGACAAGGTGTGGCTGAGCATGGCTGCGGACGGCTGTCGCAAACAGTCTAAATGATCGAAGGAAAATGTATAGTTTGAGCTGGGTTTAGGTCTGAGCCTTGGGCCCGTGTGTTGTGATGACTGAGGAGTTACGGTCAATACATAACCGTGACTATATGGACATATATTGTACTAACAGGTGAGGAAATGTGTGGTAGTTATACACGTCGAGGACACACACACACACACACACACACACACACACACACACACACACACACACACACACACACACACACACAATGGGCAACACTCGAGCTGCTGTGAACGACATCACCCATGTTGTTAATGGTTGACTGCAAGCAGGAGCAAGCAGCCATGAGTGTGTGGAGAGCTACTGCCACCCGTGCACGCGCGTGCCTCCTCCTGCCTGCCCATCTGCACGCGCGTGCCTCCTCCTGCCTGCCCATCTACATGCACGTGCCACCTCCTGCCTGCCTGCCTCCGTCGACACACGTGTGCCACGTGAGTCCTTGCCAGCGCACGTGTCGGCCATGCCAGATGATCTCTAGCCCGCGGTAGTCGTCCCTCGTTGTCTCACACGTCGTCAACAGTCTCTCCTCCACACATCAAGTCTCTCATCTCTCTGTCTCTCCCGACCCTCTTCCCGTCCAGCCCTCTCTTCTTCCTCAGCCGTCTCTCCCTCTCTCACCATGCTGCCTCCCCCCCTACCATGCAAACACCATCTCTCTCCCTCCCCTGCCAACATCTCTTCTGCCACCATCCCTCACCCATCCCCCTGGGCACGCACGGCCCTGACACCCCTTCCCTCCTGCCTGAGTCACTCCCTCCCCCGGAGAAGACCTTCCCACGGTGACGGTGGCAAGCCAGTCGGGGGATGAGGGGGGGGGGGGTTACATGGTTCCGGCACCTCTCACGGCTGAATTACTCTGCCGGTGAGAGAGAGAGAGAGAGAGAGAGAGAGAGAGAGAGAGAGAGAGAGAGAGAGAGAGAGAGAGAGAGAGAGAGAGAGTTTTGAGCGTGCAAAACGTAAACTGTTATTTCAGGACCGTTAGAATGAGCACCTGTAACTCCTGTAACCTGTAACCACGACGGTACGACCCTTGAGCACGATGGTACGACCCTTGAGCACGACGGTACGACCCTTGAGCACGATGGGACAACCCTTGAGCACGACGGTACGACCCTTGAGCACGACGGTGCGACCCTTGAGCACGACGGGACGACCCTTAAGCACGATGGGACGACCCTTGAGCACGACGGTACGACCCTTGAGCACGACGGTACGACCCTTGAGCACGACGGTACGACCCTTGAGCACGACGGTGCGACCCTTGAGCACGACGGTACGACCCTTGAGCACGACGGTGCGACCCTTGAGCACGACGGGACGACCCTTAAGCACGATGGGACGACCCTTGAGCACGACGGTACGACCCTTGAGCACGACGGTACGACCCTTGAGCACGACGGTACGACCCTTGAGCACGAGGGTACGACCCTTGAGCACGACGGTGCGACCCTTGAGCACGACGGTACGACCCTTGAGCACGATGGGACGATCCCTGGGTGGTCTTTGGTAGCCTCGACCTTTAGGCCAGAAGACTCAGGGTCAGGTCAAAGGGATCGTACTGTCTTCCTCAGGGGTCGTACTGTCTTCCTCAGGGAGGGGGGGGGGGTCGAACCCTCGTACTACACTTGATGGTAGGATCAAACATTTTAACATACCGATCACAACAAAGCAAGGGCGTCTGTGTGCCTGCGTAGTCCAAGGCAACGTACGACTACTATGTGCCCTGCGTACGTCTCCTGTCGTTATGCACGACCATCACGGCTACTGCGCAAACGTGGGGGGGGGGGGGGGGGAGGGGCGGGGTGTAGAGGGTGAGGGGAGGACAGATGTTTTTAGCTTTTTTTTTTTCTCTAACAGCTGAAAAATCAATATAGTTCTACAGCGGACGCAATCTGGGTCGCTGGTGTGACGGAGGGGGATCAAAGATCCCTGGGTTCGAAGACCTAGCCAAGCAAGCATATCATAGGAATCTATAAACCTATTTATCTATCTATCTATATATCTATCTTTCTATCTGTCTGTCTATCTGTCTATTTATACGTATAGTATATATTTCAGACAGTGGTGGGAATGAAGAAGTAAGTTTACCTCCCCAACCCTACCGCTGCCACCACTCCTTCGCCCTATCCTACGCCCACCTCCACCCCCATCCTACGCTTCTCACCTCCCCATCATACGCTTCCCTTCTCCCACTCTTTCACTTCCCTCCTCCCTATCCCATCCTACGCTGCCCACATCTCTCCCCGCTCCCCAGACAATAACAGGATGACGAGCCCCGTGTTTTTCCTGGCTGTGTCGAGTATGTGGTAGGCGGGGGGGAGCCATTCTTCACACCCTGAGACAATACACCTTTCATCTATCCCCCCCTCCATCCACCCACCCATCCATTACGTACTCGCCCATCCATCCATCCATCCACCTACCCACCCATCCATTCACCCGCCCATTCATCACCCACCCGCCCATCCATCCACCTACCCAACCATCCATTCACCCGCCCATTCATCATCCACCCGCCCATCCATCCACCTACCCAACCATCCATCACCCATCCGCCCATCCATCCATCCACCCACCTATCCATCCACCGATCCACCCGCCACTCTCCCCCCCCCCCCCCTCATTTTCCATTTCTGATTGCTCCTGCTCCACCACAAACCTGGATCTGATCCATTCCACTTCCAGGTATCTTTCCCTCCTACTCCCTCACTCCTCCACCCTACCTACTGGATGATATTCACCACTCCACTCCAGTCACCAGAGAGAGAGAGAGAGAGAGAGAGAGAGAGAGAGAGAGAGAGAGAGAGAGAGAGAGAGAGAGAGAGAGAGAGAGAGAGTCAAGTTTCTAAAGAGGACTTTCGGGGGCCTAAGGCGAAGCTACCAAAGGATTTACATATCTAAGTCCCATGACGAGGATATACGGTGCTTGGCCCTACACACACACACACACACACACACACACACACACACACACACACACACACACACACACACATAGAGAGAGAGAGAGAGAGAGAGAGAGAGAGAGAGAGAGAGAGAGAGAGAGAGAAGGAGAGAGAGAGAGAGAGAGAGAGAGAGAGAGAGAGAGAGAGAGAGAGAGAGAGAGAGAGAGAGAGAGAGAGAGAGAGAGAGAGAGAGAGAGAGAGAGAGAGGAGCATTAAGGTCCATCCTCCCATCAAAGGACCGTTAACTTCCCTCTCTACAGAGAGAAATTCGGGGTTCAACATGTCTTCCTGACGCACCTCCGCTACAATAACCAGTAAACCAATACTCTGTTCTTCCTTCCAGCTGTCTTCCTAAAGAGAAGGTAAATCCTAACTACCCTAACTTAAACTGCTGCTAACTTGTAACTATTACAACTTATAAAATCCTTCTAACCTCTAACAAGCATTAAAACAGTTGGCATGTTTAAGCACTCTCACAAAAGTGTGTGTGTGTGTGTGTGTGTGTGTGTGTGTGTGTGTGTGTGTGTGTGTGTGGCAGCAGGGTACACAGGAGTGGTGCCCGGCGTATGTATGTACCCTGATCAAGGTCACCACACCAGCCGGCCAGCGGGCCGACCCCTCCTCCATTCATACCAGGAAGGGCACAGGGACCGCCAGGTGGGAGGGAGGAGTCGGGAAGGCAGAGCATCTTAATGGGAAGGAGAGGGAGGGGGGGGAACTGGAGGCATTGGGGGTGGGAGGTTATAGAGCAGGTGTGGGAGGGAGGGAGTGGTTGGTTGGTCTGGGTAGCCAGAAGCGTGTCCCCACACCCAGCAGTGGTGCCCCGTGAGAAGCCAGGGTTCGAGTCTTGGGAGCAGGAACACTTGGAAGGATGAAGACGTCAACTGACCCTCAAGCTACTGAGACAAACTCTAGTGTCTTGAATTAGGAATACAGCCCTAATGTAACGGTGTGGTATATCCTTTCTTCCTGCTGCCTCCCTAACCACTGTATGGGGTGGGTCGACCTTCACCTTCCCCCGTAGTAAAGGGGTCGACCTTCACCTTCCCCCGTAGTAAGGGTGTCTACCTTCACCTTCCCCCGTAGTAAGGGTGTCTACCTTCACCTTCCCCCTTAGTAAGGGTGTCTACCTTCACCTTCCCCCGTAGTAAGTGGGTTCTAGTTTCATCCTCTCACCCCACACCAGCCTGTATACAACGTACATGCCACCTGCAAGCTCCTCCCCCACCCAGAGCGTCCCTCTGGGGACATTAATCCCCCAGAGTCCTCCCCACCAGCACTCCCTCCACCTCCACAGGGCCCCCACACATAATTCTCTCCCATTCAATCATCGCCCCAAATCCCACCCCAAAAAATGTGTGTCCTTTACAATACCGTTGTTATCTCCCCACCGACCATCACCACCATCACCCCCACCTGCTTCCCCTTATCCTCCCCTTCCCCCATACGTGGGGAGACGCAGAAGATGCCCCCTCTTAAGTCACTGCCGCGGAGATGAAGGAGAGAAGGTGCGTGATGGCGAGGGGAGGCGAGGCGTACCAAGAGCAAAACACGGCGGCAGAGACTTGAAGATGACATTCATATCTGCGATCACCTTGACCTTCTCATATGACCTCTGACCTTTTCTCTTTAATGTCACTGTGACACCTCGCGACGTCTTGAGGGGGGGGGGGAGTCTTCACCCCCCAACCCCCACTCACCCACAGCAGCAAGTTGCTGGGTTGGGTTGTGTTGGTCGACCAAGCTGTTGGAAGCCCTTAGGCCCACATAGCCCCCCTAAGAAAGCCATGGACAGACTTGTGGCTTTGACCTCTGACCTTTTGACCCCCCCCTTCCCCACAGACCAACAAATCCGTCCTCCCAGCACCCAGTAAGTGGGCAACCAAGCTGTTCGTCCGGGAGAACTGCAAAAAGGCACCACAACAGGAACCTCGACCTTTGAGCTCCTGAGCCAATTGCAACCATCAGCGACCTTTCTGTTGTCGCTGATGGCCACTCAGCTAGGACGTGTGACCTTGATGACCTTTGATCATGACCTCTGCCTTGGGATGGATCTATGACCTTGACCCTTGATCACGACCTCTGACCTGGGATGGACTTGTGACGACCTTTCATCACGACCTCTGCCCTTTGGACGGACCTGTGGCCTTTACCCTTGATCATGACCTCTGTCCTTTAGATGGACCTGAAACCAAGACCTTTCAAAATGACCTTTGCCCTTGAAAATGACCTGTGACCTTGAACCTTTCATAATGACCTCTATCCTCTGGATGGATACGAGAGTCCGACCTTATATCATGGTCCCTGCCCCTTTTGGCTAGACCTTTGACCTCGACCTTTGATCATGACCTCTTGCCTCTCGACAGAACTGCCAAACCTTGACCACCTCACCTCTTGACTGAAGATAAAGACGGTCTCTCCTGGTACCAATCACTCATCAATCACTCCTAAGTAGAGTTACCCTATGCAGTTATCCTACGCAGTTACCCTACGCAGTTACCTTACGCAAAGTTATCCTACATAGAGTTACCCCACGCAGATTTACCCTACGCACAGTTACCCCACGTAGAGTTACCTTATGTAGTTACCTTACGCAGTTACCCTACGCAGACCTACTCTACGCAGAGTTACCCTACGTAGAGTTAGCCTACGTAGTTACCTTACGCAGTTACCCTACGCAGAGTTACTCCACGGAAATATCAAAAAGTACCAAACGCCTCTGTGGCCAAAACATTTCCTCCTGCACTGACCATTAGAGATAAGTTCACGTCACGAATCTGTACGCGCACCCAACCACTCCAGCAACACGTGCAGACAGACCTCCAGCAGCAAGCACACACGACAGTTAGAGCTAACACGACGCCAACGAAAAGACTGAGACATCATGATGGGAGAAGGTTAAGAAGAAAACGAGTAATGATAGATATGCAGAGGAGTAAGAAGGCAGATATATATATATATATATATATATATATATATATATATATATATATATATATATATATATATATATATATATATATATATATATATATATATATATATATATATATATATACATATATATATATATACCTGGATGTGTTATAAGGTTAGGAAAAAGGTAATGATAAATATACAGAGGAGTAAGAAGGTATATATATATATATATATATATATATATATATATATATATATATATATATATATATATATATATATATATATATATATATATATATATATATATACACCTGTATGTATTACTGAATGTATATTCTTATTCTAGAGGTCCAGGTGTGTGTGAATATTTCCCTGTCATAATGATGGGATAGCGAATCCTAGTGTGGTAGACGGTGCATCCACGTCTCCTGAGTGGGGTCATAATGTGACAGATTGTGGGGAGAGCTAAATGATGTACATTTAGATACACAAGGATGATTACACAGTCAATGTTGTACACATCATGAGCATTAATGACCATTAAGTGATGAGTAGTTACGGTAATAGTTGACATACCACATGGGCTAACTAGAGGGGAACTGAGCTGTTCACCTGCATAGTTAAGTACCTGTTCATGAACTGTTCATGAAGTTCATAATGGTAAGTATAGGACTGTTCATATATCTGTCTGTACGAGCTGTGATTGGAACAAGTGTGTGTGTGTGTGTGTGTGTGTGTGTGTGTGTGTGTGTGTGTGTGTGTGTGTGTGTGTGTGTGTGCGGGGTGTAAATTCCCTCCCCAGGCAGGTTACTGATCCTACCCGGGTCGTAAACATGACGGTCCTACGCCCCGCAGCTCTGCCTGGCCCCACAACCTGGGCTCTGCGTAAGCCCTGACAAAGTCCAGCAAGGTCAGCAGACCTTGACGGAGACGTAGGGGAAAGTTACACCACCTCTGGTCAACCCTGGCGACCATACGGACGGCTGGGCCCCTGTTACCTCCCATTCTGATCGTATATACATACACGACGTCTACGCCTCTTTCTTTGTGTTGCTGGACACCTATCTGTCTCATCTATACTTAACACTATCTATCTATAGTATCAATACTAGGACTGTCTATCGATTCCTGTATCAAACTATCGATCATCTCATATCCTCCTCGAAGCTTCGCAACTCTCTACCTTCTCATGTCTTTCCCAGTAACTACCACATACACATTCTAAAAGACAGGTTTTTCACCTCCTCCAAGATACTTAAATACTTTCCCCTCGTCTCTTCCTTTTTCCCTTTCATTATCCTCTTTACATTTCAATTACGGCCAGGCCTTGATGTGGATTTTTGTCCATGACTGGAGCCTCTAAGGAGGAGGAGAAAAAAAAAACTGCTATCCTTCTTTCATGTCTTACCTGTTTATATTTCATTCATTCCATCCATAAAAACCTTCTGTCATTCTAGACTCATTTTTCTCTCATCTGTTAATTAACGGTTGCACTCACGACGGACGTTCCCACGGAACTAGATGGAGGAAGATATGTAAGACGAAGAGTGCGCTGAGAGATGAACGCGAACAAAACAGAAGCCTCAGTGTATTGTGTATATAAGAATAACATACTAAATCAATGGCTATATTTTCCCCTATGACTAAGATGGAAAAATTTCCAGGCTATCTACCATCATCGTCTGATACCACCTTATCGCACTTGCGTCCGCATCTGAGGGTACGAAACCCGTGGTCAGAATTCATCGAGGCATCTTCGTTGCCGACTCCAATCAGCTGATTAACATAAACAACACATGGCTCTCGCCCGAGGGCCGGGCGTTGCTCGCCCGGTGACGGGAGCGCCCCGTCGACCAAGTCTGCTATTGTTGACTACTTCGCCTAAACAGGAAACCCTCCATTGCTCTAACACAAGGGAGTTAGTGTCGCGGAATTATGTAACTGGTTCGCTCCGGTCACGAGCAACTGAATATATCTGGAAGTATATTACTACAAGCTTAATCAAATTCTCCCCAGTATTTATGATGTATTTATATCATCCCTGGGGATAGTGGAGAAAGGATACTTCCCACGTATTCCCCGCGTGTCGTAGAAGGCGACTAAAAAGGTGTGGGAGCGGGGGGCTGGAAATCCTCCCCTTCTGTTTTGCTTTTCTAAAAGAAGGAACAGAGAAGGGGACCAAGTGAGGACTTTCCCTTCTAAGGGTCAGTCCCCTGTTCTTGAGGCTACCTCACTAACGCGGGCAATGTCGAATATGGATGGAAAAAACATAAATATATATATACTTGTCTGTCTATCTGTCTGTTGTTCAATTACAGCCACACAGTAGCACGCTGGAAACCACAAATTACAGGTGTAGGCATTTCAGACTCCAGGCCAGGTTTTAGGGCTACCGCAAGGTGGCCTTCAAAGGCCGTTCTGAGGCCTGCGACAAAGGCCACAAAAGGCCACACCTCAGCCCTATACATGACACCGTAGTTCACTGCTCTCGATTAAGGTAAGTGTCCCTCGTATTATCAAATCATGCCAGAGGTACACTATTAGGTCAAAGGCATGATCTAAGGGTACCTGATCCTGGCCTTAAAGGTCAACAAAGGCCTCCCTTCAAAGGTTCAGTCTTACTCCAACTTCGTGGTAGTCATTCAGCTCGAAGGCGACAACACATTCCAGTTATTCCCACACTCGGCCTTTTAGAAGGTCATTTGAAAGCCAACAGAGGCCCTTTTTTTCTGATCATTTAAAGCCATTTTCCCTCCTGTGCACGGTGCTGAACAACCCAGTCATCCCCGTCCATTCACCCATCCAGGAACTCCTATCCCCAACACACACACACACACACACACACACACACACACACACACACGTCACAGACCAGAGTGTGGTGAACGTCCACACTCTTCATCGCTGGCAGGACGCTCATAGTCATGGGTGAGGGATGAGCGGCAGATGAAGCGAACGCCGCGCTACCTGGAGATCATGCACGGACGTGGCTGGCGACCACTTGCAGAACGTGTCCCGCGCCAGCCGCTGAGGAAAGGGACGCTGTGGCGGGAGGGGAAGAAATATGGTGAAAAACGTGGGAGGGGGTATGTATTGTAAGGTACACAAGGCCACGGTGAGGGACGGGAGGCCATCTGTTCCGCTACGTTCCTGTGTTCTTCATCACATGACCTCATCCCTCCTCCTTCTTCTTCTTCGGGGCCTTCCTTCCCCCCCCCTACCCCGTCACGCCCCCTGCCCACCGTCACCCATCACCAACACCACCACCCATCCCCGTCACACAGTTGGGCAGGGGAAACTTGCACCTGCAAAAATCTGCACCAATGACATGTGCACATCTATGGATATGTGCTCTCTCTCTCTCTCTCTCTCTCTCTCTCTCTCTCTCTCTCTCTCTCTCTCTCTCTCTCTCTCTCTCTCTCTCTCTCTCTCTTACATGTATATATTCTTTTTAATATATCTCGCCATTTCCCGCTTGAGCGAGGTAGCTTCAAGAAGAGATGACACAGCCTTACAGGGAAAAATCCTTATCCAGCTCCTTGCTCTGCTCTTTTCTTGGAGAAAGAAATACAGGAAGGGGGGATTCCAGCCCCCCTGCCAATCTTAATCGCTTGCTACAACACGCAGGGAATACGTGGGCAGTATTCTTTCTCCCCTATCCCCAGGGATATATATATATATATATATATATATATATATATATATATATATATATATATATATATATATATATATATATGTAGGCATTCGAGTACATGGTATTCTTAGCTTTTGGTAAGACAAAATTCAGTAAACCCTTAATTACTATAATTAATATCATTATCATCATTACTATCATTACCATCTTTATTACGGCGATTAAAATGATAATGATTATAATTAACTTCATATCACCGGATACACAGTATACAGCTACAACAATACAACAGGGTAATGTATAACAATACAACAGGGTCATGTATAAGAACAAAAAAGTCATCAATTCATTCCTTTGATACACGAACTGTTAAGAAAGATGCCGACACATGATAATGAGATATGATTATGAACTCAGACAGCTAAGTCAACAGACGGCCTCCGTCTCTCTCTCTTCTCCCGAGAGTGTCAACACCACTGTCTTTCTGTCTGCCATCAACTTCCCTCCCATTACTATGGGGAGAGATCAGGTACAAACAATCTCCCTTAGTATCTCTCTCTCACACACACACACACACACACACACACACATATATATATATATATATATATATATATATATATATATATATATATATGGTGAACTATAGAAACATACCTTGAGTCCCTTAGCAGAGTCCACCAGGGTTCCTTCCTCATGAACATACCTGGAAAGACAACACACAACATTAGTACGTGTCTTAAACCACTACCAAACACTATGGCTCAGTGAGGCACTCATACCACAAGACCCATTAGTGTGTTAACTCCCTCACACTTACTATTGTTGGTTTAATTCCATCTATATACCGGCCTTCCCGTGTACTGTCCTCCAGCAGAAAACCTGGTCATAGACCATCAGGTCTTCTGTTATCTGTCCTTCCCATGTACTGTCCTCCACCCGGCTACAGACCACTAGGTCTTGAGTTACCTGGCTGGTCCTTCCCATGCAGGACGCCAGCCTTCCATCCTTCCACCAAACAAAGGTAATCACACACATCCCTCTGACCTCTGGTCGTCACCTTCCTTCCTTCCTGTGATGGTCAAGGGAGGACTACTGTTGTGGCAGCGATCCTGGACACGCATGATGGAAGGACAGTGAAGAGGAGGAGGTACAGGAGATAGAGAGAGAGAGAGAGAGAGAGAGAGAGAGAGAGAGAGAGAGAGAGAGAGAGAGAGAGAGAGAGAGAGAGAAAAGGTGAAGCAGACGACAGATGAAGTAGAGAGAGGAAAGGGGAAAGAGAGGGAAAGCAAACAAAAAGAGAGAAGCAGAGAAGAAATATAGCTGTAGCAAAAGAATCGAAAAGTTAGAGAGAGAGAGAGAGAGAGAGAGAGAGAGAGAGAGAGAGAGAGAGAGAGAGAGAGAGAGAGAGAGAGAGAGAGAGAGAGAGAGAGCGGACAAAGGGACGAAGGAGATGGAAGACTTCAGGGAGAGGCAAGATGGAGACAATAAATCCTCACCTTCCCAGCTTTATACATTCATCACCAACAACAACACAAGATATATAGCCACGTCTCCCCCAGGGGTGGAGTTCTCCCACTCCCACGTCCAGCAGTGCCAGGCAGTGGGGGAGAACGCATCGGGTAAAAGATTTACGTTTCTTAAATGTCACTTAGGAGATTAATAAATGTTTATATACCTTCAAATCTATCTGCAGTACAAGATACCGTAAAATCTATCTGTACTACAAATATCTTAAGATCTATCTGCAGTATAAGTTAAAGTATCTTAAAAGCTATCTGTACTACAAATATCTTAAAATCCATCTGTAGTATAAGTTAATGTATCTTAAAATCCATCTGTAGTATAAGTTAATGTATCTTAAAATCCATCTGTAGTATAAGTTAATGTATCTTAAAATCTACCTGTAGCACAAGTTAAAGTATCTTAAAATCTACCTGTAGTACAAGTATCTTAAAATCTACCTGTAGTACAAGTTAAAGTATCTTAAAATCTACCTATAGTACAAGTATCTTAAAATCTACCTGTAGTAGAAGTTAAAGTATCTTAAAATCTACCTGTAGTACAAGTTAGACTATATCAACATCTATCATTCCGATGGTGCAGGTAGCAAGACACCTATCATAGATTATAGAATGAAGACTATATCATCAGATGTTTATAGCTATACGCCTGGGAAGATGTTTTAGGGAGAGGATGTTAAGGAGATGTCTGACGTCTTGGGGGATGCTATACAACATCCCAAGATGGATGTTGGTGATCATACAAACACAGGACCAGGCTGACCATGTTGAAGCCACGGAAAATGACGGGGATGTTTGAGGCTGGGCCAAGAAGACGCACCCTGCTTGAGACAGGATGTGAAACGATGGGTGAGGAATTCGCATCAGACCTCTCATACACACACGCTGTGGCGACGTTTACCCGAGAGAGAGAGAGAGAGAGAGAGAGAGAGAGAGAGAGAGAGAGAGAGAGAGAGAGAGAGAGAGAGAGAGAGAGAGAGAGAGAGAGATGTTTTAAGATGTTCATTCTGGAAACCTGAAGCGCGCGTGTAAAAAGGACAGCGAGACTTTTTTTCTTTTTTTTTTCTTTTAAGTCCACATGAAGGCCGGGCCTTCGCTGAAATATGGATAGGATCATGAAAGGGGGAGAAGAAGAGGCGAGGGAAAGTGTTTACGAATCTTGGAGCAAGTGGAAAACCCAGTCTTTTCCAATGTGCCAGGTCGAAGTTAGTGGGAAAGACGTGGGAGGGGAGAGAGTTCCAAAGCTTCGAGATGTAAGGGAAGAAACAGTTATCACAACGGCCCACTAGAGGTCATGTCCCGATGCAAACATGGAGGTATTCAACTCTGCTTCGCTTCCTAGATTATGGGTGAAAGTAGTGTTAAACAACACGACAAAAAGACTTACGAAAGGATTAGCTGCTCTGTTTACCGTTCCATAATGTTGAGTTCTGACTGGACATGTCCAACGATATCATAAAGGAACGAATCTTAAAATCTTAACAATACCTAAAGGAATGCAAAATTGATCCTAACTCAAAATTTCGAAGACAAAACATTCATACAACAGATTGAAATGAATCACATCTCTCTCCAACTTCTCATATACATTTGATATAAATCAATAAACATTTCAAATACATTTCAGTTCAGTTTATGCTGGGATACTTAAACGAATCATGTCATACAGGTGTTTGGTGGTGTTAGAGATGTAATAATGACAGTTGCATAGAGGAATTCAATCCTCATGTCACACAAATTGGACTAATTCATACAACAGAAATTACGGCGGACGAGTGTGTGTGTGTGTGTGTGTGTGTGTGTGTGTGTGGCAATACTTACTGCCTTTGTGTGACGGTTATGTGATACAGGTATGTTGTTGTTGTTGTTGTTGTTGTTGTTGTTGTTGTTGTTGTAGTTGTTGTTGTAGTTGTTGTTGGTCGTGGTAGAGACGACATTACTAACTTCCGGACATTCTTTTTTTTTTGTCGTTGTCTTTTTGTTTTTGTTGTTGTTGTTTGTTGTTCCCAGACAACTGCTTTACTGACGCGGGTAACGTTAGAAGACACCCCCCTACCCCCTCCCCCACCTTAAACTACAACAGATACATCATGTGATCATCACATGATACGACCATAGACCCCTGCCTTACCCACTACAACCACACTTCCCTACAACACTTACGACACAGCAGGACGCCCCCTTCAGTAAACTGCTGGGTCAAAGGTCACTCTAACCAGCCCCCCCCCCCTTCCCCCCACCCAGTCCCTAATCACCACGACCCTTTTTCACCCCCTCTCCCCCTTTGAGCACCACGCCTATCATCACCACAGACAGGTGGTGGTCACCCACCCGCACGCCATCCTGCCTACACGCACCGTTCGTCAACCATACATCACATACGGCAGCGGAGTGAGGCCCCGCTGCACCTCATACATTATTCACGCCACTTTTTCATCTCCTGGGTTATTCATTTCCTCCGTGTAACCTGTGAGGAGGGACACCCTCACCCCATCTATA